>NC_079190.1:507065719-507068219 GCF_029499605.1 Hyla sarda | reverse complement strand
TTCTATAGTTACTGTACTGGGGAACCGCAAAGTAGTCAATTAAATTAACGGTAGTGAAAACTGAAACATTAAAAATGAAAAAGTAAAAAAAAAAACATAAACGATGAAAAAAAGAATTTTCGTTCTATGATTTAATTGGATCTGTAAGAAGCCGGCAATTTTTATTTGTTTTGTAAGAGTGGATATTATATGCAAATTTGTTAAAAACGCAATAAAAGTAGTCAGTCATATTGAAATATCAACGAAAATAGATTTATTTTTATTTTTTATTCTAAGGGTGCATTCCCACACGGCGTATTTGCTGCGTATTTGCTGCTGCGTATTTTATTTTCTCTGCTGAAGTCAATGGGTAGGAAAATACGCAGCACCAAATACGCAGCAAAATACGCCGTGTGGGAACGTACCCTAAAAAAAATACTGCATGTGAAAATCCAAAAAGTTTGATCAAATCTGTGACCTGTTTATAGTCGAGTCCGGTATAACCATATTCCGCCGTTACCATATTGCTCCAAAATAATAATGATTATTCAAGCCCTGGGTCTGGATAAATAGGGCAAAACATTGGTTGATTAAAGTACTCCGCCCTATCCGCCCCAAAGGATAGGGGATAAGATGTCTAATCGTGGGGGGGGGGGGGGGGGTCCCGCCGCTGGGGACCCCCGCAATCTCCCTGCTGCACCTGGAATTTGTTTAGAGTGTCAGGTGCAGCACCGGAGGCTTGTAACGTCACGGCCAAGCCCCCTCAATGCAAGTCTATGGGAGGGGGCGTGACGTCACGAGCCTCCATCCCGCATGGCCAGTAATCCGCACGGAGCAAAGTTCGCTCTCTACACCGGATGTCTGGGGTGCCGCAGCTGAGATACATTGGATAGGGGATAAGATGTCTAGAGGATGAGTACCCCTTTAAGGAAAAATACTAATATTTTGATTAAATATTTCCCTAAACAACATAGTCCAGCTTGAAGGTAGCACCAACTTTTTGGGATACCACCCACAGTGCCCCAAAACCAGCAAAACCTTTCTGGGAGTATATGTCCATGAGACCCCCCCCCCCCCCCCCCCCCCCCCCCCCCCACCCCCCCCAAGGGTCAAGTCCTGGGGAAAAAAAGTGAAGGAACTCATCCAAGAATTACACTCAAAAACTGGTCCATTACTGCTAATGGGAATGGTGTTTCTGCTGTGGAAAAAGTGCAGGAACTCAGTTCTCATGCGTTATTGTAGGACTTGAGCCCTGCTTCCCCCCCATAAATCTCTGATGACCCCTCCATATCCATATAGCATGCCTTATGCCATCTTAGATACCAATCAATGCCCACATTATTCAAGTGGACGCCATGTTCTAGCTCCATAACCAGACACTGTCATGTCACGTTGATGCACGCCTTGGTGAGTCACTTCATGTGACCTGCCGGTCATTACTGCTCATGAGATGGCCCATGTCTGCCCAAACTGTAGTCATGCCAGAGGTGGAACAATTCATAATACGTTTCTGAAAGGGATAAGACCTAAATGAGACAAAAAAAAATAATAATAATATATATATATATATATATATATATATATATATATATATGGTCCAGCTGGGTGTGTGATGTTCCAGTACGGGATATAGTCCCGTACATTACCTAAGCCCTGTCAGGTGAGTCCCTCTGTGACCTAGGAGCTCTCCTGCAGTGTCTCCCCCATAATAATATATATATAGTGTATTGTGTTATGTATAAAGGACCTTTAAGGACCTTTGAGTTAGTCACATGATAATGTGTTCACATGATGTGTTTGTTACCCAGAGAGCACTAGCTAACCACGTGACCTGCAGCTTGAGCTATGAGCTTCTGGCTCAGCCCCCTTATTTAAGAGGAGGAGGTACTACAATCTCTTTCTTAGATCCTGAGGCACAGTAGAGACCAGACGTCTCAGCCAGTGTCCAGCACATCTGGAGCCTCAAGCCTAACCAGCAGCCACATGTCAGTAAGTCAAGTCTATGTCTTCTGTCACTACCTACAACCTAGTCCAGTCTAAAGTCAAGCCTAAAATCAAGTCTATTATGGTCTGCGTGGCAAAGTCACTACAAGTTTCAGCAAGCTGCGAGGTTCTTCTGTGTTACTGGCCACCTCTCTGGGATCCTGGCCTAGCTGTAAAGGACTATTTCCATCTGTTTACCTCAGTAAAGCTACCGTTAACCCTTACCTGGTCTTGGACTATTATTGCCCTGCGTACATTGGGATAGCGGTACTACCGTTCGGGTGGTTACCGGGAAGACCACGCCATGGCGTCATGAACATTCAGGGGTTAATAACACCTGCCCCGGGCTATAACATCTGCCCCCTACACCACACCATCGCACCCCGAGACACCCCGTGGCTTCACCGCAGGTTTATGTTTGGAAATATGGCAAATACATGGTTTTACATCTCGAAAGCCAATATCACAGACACCATGTTTGGTAAAAAACCCAGTTAACACCTATTCAGCAGGACATCGGCACAGACACCCGAGTGCT